>NW_027194031.1:0-49705 GCF_032444005.1 Ranitomeya imitator
TGCTTTTACCAATGCATAAAATGCATGGAGAAGTCATTTCGAATGACTGGTCCTCAGTGTTGTGAGAACGATGACTGGTTAAAATTTTTGGTGGTTTCTTGTTCAGTCCATAGGCCTACATCATGTGGCAAACCGGTGAGCATGTGGCTCTATTAGTATAGGAGATACCTGAAAACATATCACACTTTTCATCATAGTGCTTTTACCAATGCATAAAATGCATGGAGAAGTCATTTCGAATGACTGGTCCTCAGTGTTGTGAGAACAATGACTGGTTAAAATTTTTGGTGGTTTCTTGTTCAGTCCATAGGCCTACATCATGTGGCAAACCGGTGAGCATGTGGCTCTATTAGTATAGGAGATACCTGAAAACATATCACACTTTTCATCATAGTGCTTTTACCAATGCATAAAATGCATGGAGAAGTCATTTCGAATGACTGGTCCTCAGTGTTGTGAGAACGATGACTGTTTAAAATTTTTGGTGGTTTCTTGTTCAGTCCATAGGCCTACATCATGTGGCAAACCGGTGAGCATGTGGCTCTATTAGTATAGGAGATACCTGAAAACATATCACACTTTTCATCATAGTGCTTTTACCAATGCATAAAATGCATGGAGAAGTCATTTCGAATGACTGGTCCTCAGTGTTGTGAGAACAATGACTGGTTAAAATTTTTGGTGGTTTCTTGTTCAGTCCATAGGCCTACATCATGTGGCAAACCGGTGAGCATGTGGCTCTATTAGTATAGGAGATACCTGAAAACATATCACACTTTTCATCATAGTGCTTTTACCAATGCATAAAATGCATGGAGAAGTCATTTCGAATGACTGGTCCTCAGTGTTGTGAGAATGATGACTGGTTAAAATTTTTGGTGGTTTCTTGTTCAGTCCATAGGCCTACATCATGTGGCAAACCGGTGAGCATGTGGCTCTATTAGTATAGGAGATACCTGAAAACATATCACACTTTTCATCATAGTGCTTTTACCAATGCATAAAATGCATGGAGAAGTCATTTCGAATGACTGGTCCTCAGTGTTGTGAGAACAATGACTGGTTAAAATTTTTGGTGGTTTCTTGTTCAGTCCATAGGCCTACATCATGTGGCAAACCGGTGAGCATGTGGCTCTATTAGTATAGGAGATACCTGAAAACATATCACACTTTTCATCATAGTGCTTTTACCAATGCATAAAATGCATGGAGAAGTCATTTCGAATGACTGGTCCTCAGTGTTGTGAGAATGATGACTGGTTAAAATTTTTGGTGGTTTCTTGTTCAGTCCATAGGCCTACATCATGTGGCAAACCGGTGAGCATGTGGCTCTATTAGTATAGGAGATACCTGAAAACATATCACACTTTTCATCATAGTGCTTTTACCAATGCATAAAATGCATGGAGAAGTCATTTCGAATGACTGGTCCTCAGTGTTGTGAGAATGATGACTGGTTAAAATTTTTGGTGGTTTCTTGTTCAGTCCATAGGCCTACATCATGTGGCAAACCGGTGAGCATGTGGCTCTATTAGTATAGGAGATACCTGAAAACATATCACACTTTTCATCATAGTGCTTTTACCAATGCATAAAATGCATGGAGAAGTCATTTCGAATGACTGGTCCTCAGTGTTGTGAGAACGATGACTGGTTAAAATTTTTGGTGGTTTCTTGTTCAGTCCATAGGCCTACATCATGTGGCAAACCGGTGAGCATGTGGCTCTATTAGTATAGGAGGTACCTGAAAACATATCACACTTTTCATCATAGTGCTTTTACCAATGCATAAAATGCATGGAGAAGTCATTTCGAATGACTGGTCCTCAGTGTTGTGAGAACGATGACTGGTTAAAATTTTTGGTGGTTTCTTGTTCAGTCCATAGGCCTACATCATGTGGCAAACCGGTGAGCATGTGGCTCTTTTAGTATAGGAGATACCTGAAAACATATCACACTTTTCATCATAGTGCTTTTACCAATGCATAAAATGCATGGAGAAGTCATTTCGAATGACTGGTCCTCAGTGTTGTGAGAACGATGACTGGTTAAAATTTTTGGTGGTTTCTTGTTCAGTCCATAGGCCTACATCATGTGGCAAACCGGTGAGCATGTGGCTCTATTAGTATAGGAGATACCTGAAAACATATCACACTTTTCATCATAGTGCTTTTACCAATGCATAAAATGCATGGAGAAGTCATTTCGAATGACTGGTCCTCAGCGTTGTGAGAACGATGACTGGTTAAAATTTTTGGTGGTTTCTTGTTCAGTCCATAGGCCTACATCATGTGGCAAACCGGTGAGCATGTGGCTCTATTAGTATAGGAGATACCTGAAAACATATCACACTTTTCATCATAGTGCTTTTACCAATGCATAAAATGCATGGAGAAGTCATTTCGAATGACTGGTCCTCAGTGTTGTGAGAACGATGACTGGTTAAAATTTTTGGTGGTTTCTTGTTCAGTCCATAGGCCTACATCATGTGGCAAACCGGTGAGCATGTGGCTCTATTAGTATAGGAGATACCTGAAAACATATCACACTTTTCATCATAGTGCTTTTACCAATGCATAAAATGCATGGAGAAGTTATTTCGAATGACTGGTCCTCAGCGTTGTGAGAACGATGACTGGTTAAAATTTTTGGTGGTTTCTTGTTCAGTCCATAGGCCTACATCATGTGGCAAACCGGTGAGCATGTGGCTCTATTAGTATAGGAGATACCTGAAAACATATCACACTTTTCATCATAGTGCTTTTACCAATGCATAAAATGCATGGAGAAGTCATTTCGAATGACTGGTCCTCAGTGTTGTGAGAACGATGACTGGTTAAAATTTTTGGTGGTTTCTTGTTCAGTCCATAGGCCTACATCATGTGGCAAACCGGTGAGCATGTGGCTCTATTAGTATAGGAGATACCTGAAAACATATCACACTTTTCATCATAGTGCTTTTACCAATGCATAAAATGCATGGAGAAGTCATTTCGAATGACTGGTCCTCAGTGTTGTGAGAACGATGACTGGTTAAAATTTTTGGTGGTTTCTTGTTCAGTCTATAAGCCTACATCATGTGGCAAACCGGTGAGCATGTGGCTCTATTAGTATAGGAGATACCTGAAAACATATCACACTTTTCATCATAGTGCTTTTACCAATGCATAAAATGCATGGAGAAGTCATTTCGAATGACTGGTCCTCAGTGTTGTGAGAACAATGACTGGTTAAAATTTTTGGTGGTTTCTTGTTCAGTCCATAGGCCTACATCATGTGGCAAACCGGTGAGCATGTGGCTCTATTAGTATAGGAGATACCTGAAAACATATCACACTTTTCATCATAGTGCTTTTACCAATGCATAAAATGCATGGAGAAGTCATTTCGAATGACTGGTCCTCAGTGTTGTGAGAACGATGACTGGTTAAAATTTTTGGTGGTTTCTTGTTCAGTCCATAGGCCTACATCATGTGGCAAACCGGTGAGCATGTGGCTCTATTAGTATAGGAGATACCTGAAAACATATCACACTTTTCATCATAGTGCTTTTACCAATGCATAAAATGCATGGAGAAGTCATTTCGAATGACTGGTCCTCAGTGTTGTGAGAACGATGACTGGTTAAAATTTTTGGTGGTTTCTTGTTCAGTCCATAGGCCTACATCATGTGGCAAACCGGTGAGCATGTGGCTCTATTAGTATAGGAAATACCTGAAAACATATCACACTTTTCATCATAGTGCTTTTACCAATGCATAAAATGCATGGAGAGGTCATTTCGAATGACTGGTCCTCAGTGTTGTGAGAACGATGACTGGTTAAAATTTTTGGTGGTTTCTTGTTCAGTCCATAGGCCTTCATCATGTGGCAAACCGGTGAGCATGTGGCTCTATTAGAATAGGAGATACCTGAAAACATATCACACTTTTCATCATAGTGCTTTTACCAATGCATAAAATGCATGGAGAAGTCATTTCGGATGACTGGTCCTCAGTGTTGTGAGAACGATGACTGGTTAAAATTTTTGGTGGTTTCTTGTTCAGTCCATAGGCCTACATCATGTGGCAAACCGGTGAGCATGTGGCTCTATTAGTATAGGAGATTCCTGAAAACATATCACACTTTTCATCATAGTGCTTTTACCAATGCATAAAATGCATGGAGAAGTCATTTCGAATGACTGGTCCTCAGTGTTGTGAGAACGATGACTGGTTAAAATTTTTGGTGGTTTCTTGTTCAGTCCATAGGCCTACGTCATGTGGCAAACCGGTGAGCATGTGGCTCTATTAGTATAGGAGATACCTGAAAACATATCACACTTTTCATCATAGTGCTTTTACCAATGCATAAAATGCATGGAGAAGTCATTTCGAATGACTGGTCCTCAGTGTTGTGAGAATGATGACTGGTTAAAATTTTTGGTGGTTTCTTGTTCAGTCCATAGGCCTACATCATGTGGCAAACCGGTGAGCATGTGGCTCTATTAGTATAGGAGATACCTGAAAACATATCACACTTTTCATCATAGTGCTTTTACCAATGCATAAAATGCATGGGAGAAGTCATTTCGAATGACTGGTCCTCAGTGTTGTGAGAACAATGACTGGTTAAAATTTTTGGTGGTTTCTTGTTCAGTCCATAGGCCTACATCATGTGGCAAACCGGTGAGCATGTGGCTCTATTAGTATAGGAGATACCTGAAAACATATCACACTTTTCATCATAGTGCTTTTACCAATGCATAAAATGCATGGAGAAGTCATTTCGAATGACTGGTCCTCAGTGTTGTGAGAACAATGACTGGTTAAAATTTTTGGTGGTTTCTTGTTCAGTCCATAGGCCTACATCATGTGGCAAACCGGTGAGCATGTGGCTCTATTAGTATAGGAGATACCTGAAAACATATCACACTTTTCATCATAGTGCTTTTACCAATGCATAAAATGCATGGAGAAGTCATTTCGAATGACTGGTCCTCAGTGTTGTGAGAACGATGACTGGTTAAAATTTTTGGTGGTTTCTTGTTCAGTCCATAGGCCTACATCATGTGGCAAACCGGTGAGCATGTGGCTCTATTAGTATAGGAGATACCTGAAAACATATCACACTTTTCATCATAGTGCTTTTACCAATGCATAAAATGCATGGAGAAGTCATTTCGAATGACTGGTCCTCAGTGTTGTGAGAACGATGACTGGTTAAAATTTTTGGTGGTTTCTTGTTCAGTCCATAGGCCTACATCATGTGGCAAACCGGTGAGCATGTGGCTCTATTAGTATAGGAGATACCTGAAAACATATCACACTTTTCATCATAGTGCTTTTACCAATGCATAAAATGCATGGAGAAGTCATTTCGAATGACTGGTCCTCAGTGTTGTGAGAACAATGACTGGTTAAAATTTTTGGTGGTTTCTTGTTCAGTCCATAGGCCTACATCATGTGGCAAACCGGTGAGCATGTGGCTCTATTAGTATAGGAGATACCTGAAAACATATCACACTTTTCATCATAGTGCTTTTACCAATGCATAAAATGCATGGAGAAGTCATTTCGAATGACTGGTCCTCAGTGTTGTGAGAACGATGACTGTTAAAATTTTTGGTGGTTTCTTGTTCAGTCCATAGGCCTACATCATGTGGCAAACCGGTGAGCATGTGGCTCTATTAGTATAGGAGATACCTGAAAACATATCACACTTTTCATCATAGTGCTTTTACCAATGCATAAAATGCATGGAGAAGTCATTTCGAATGACTGGTCCTCAGTGTTGTGAGAACAATGACTGGTTAAAATTTTTGGTGGTTTCTTGTTCAGTCCATAGGCCTACATCATGTGGCAAACCGGTGAGCATGTGGCTCTATTAGTATAGGAGATACCTGAAAACATATCACACTTTTCATCATAGTGCTTTTACCAATGCATAAAATGCATGGAGAAGTCATTTCGAATGACTGGTCCTCAGTGTTGTGAGAATGATGACTGGTTAAAATTTTTGGTGGTTTCTTGTTCAGTCCATAGGCCTACATCATGTGGCAAACCGGTGAGCATGTGGCTCTATTAGTATAGGAGATACCTGAAAACATATCACACTTTTCATCATAGTGCTTTTACCAATGCATAAAATGCATGGAGAAGTCATTTCGAATGACTGGTCCTCAGTGTTGTGAGAAAGATGACTGGTTAAAATTTTTGGTGGTTTCTTGTTCAGTCCATAGGCCTACATCATGTGGCAAACCGGTGAGCATGTGGCTCTATTAGTATAGGAGATACCTGAAAACATATCACACTTTTCATCATAGTGCTTTTACCAATGCATAAAATGCATGGAGAAGTCATTTCAATGACTGGTCCTCAGTGTTGTGAGAACGATGACTGGTTAAAATTTTTGGTGGTTTCTTGTTCAGTCCATAGGCCTACATCATGTGGCAAACCGGTGAGCATGTGGCTCTATTAGTATAGGAGATACCTGAAAACATATCACACTTTTCATCATAGTGCTTTTACCAATGCATAAAATGCATGGAGAAGTCATTTCGAATGACTGGTCCTCAGTGTTGTGAGAACAATGACTGGTTAAAATTTTTGGTGGTTTCTTGTTCAGTCCATAGGCCTACATCATGTGGCAAACCGGTGAGCATGTGGCTCTATTAGTATAGGAGATACCTGAAAACATATCACACTTTTCATCATAGTGCTTTTACCAATGCATAAAATGCATGGAGAAGTCATTTCGAATGACTGGTCCTCAGTGTTGTGAGAACAATGACTGGTTAAAATTTTTGGTGGTTTCTTGTTCAGTCCATAGGCCTACATCATGTGGCAAACCGGTGAGCATGTGGCTCTATTAGTATAGGAGATACCTGAAAACATATCACACTTTTCATCATAGTGCTTTTACCAATGCATAAAATGCATGGAGAAGTCATTTCGAATGACTGGTCCTCAGTGTTGTGAGAACGATGACTGTTTAAAATTTTTGGTGGTTTCTTGTTCAGTCCATAGGCCTACATCATGTGGCAAACCGGTGAGCATGTGGCTCTATTAGTATAGGAGATACCTGAAAACATATCACACTTTTCATCATAGTGCTTTTACCAATGCATAAAATGCATGGAGAAGTCATTTCGAATGACTGGTCCTCAGTGTTGTGAGAACAATGACTGGTTAAAATTTTTGGTGGTTTCTTGTTCAGTCCATAGGCCTACATCATGTGGCAAACCGGTGAGCATGTGGCTCTATTAGTATAGGAGATACCTGAAAACATATCACACTTTTCATCATAGTGCTTTTACCAATGCATAAAATGCATGGAGAAGTCATTTCGAATGACTGGTCCTCAGTGTTGTGAGAATGATGACTGGTTAAAATTTTTGGTGGTTTCTTGTTCAGTCCATAGGCCTACATCATGTGGCAAACCGGTGAGCATGTGGCTCTATTAGTATAGGAGATACCTGAAAACATATCACACTTTTCATCATAGTGCTTTTACCAATGCATAAAATGCATGGAGAAGTCATTTCGAATGACTGGTCCTCAGTGTTGTGAGAATGATGACTGGTTAAAATTTTTGGTGGTTTCTTGTTCAGTCCATAGGCCTACATCATGTGGCAAACCGGTGAGCATGTGGCTCTATTAGTATAGGAGATACCTGAAAACATATCACACTTTTCATCATAGTGCTTTTACCAATGCATAAAATGCATGGAGAAGTCATTTCGAATGACTGGTCCTCAGTGTTGTGAGAACGATGACTGGTTAAAATTTTTGGTGGTTTCTTGTTCAGTCCATAGGCCTACATCATGTGGCAAACCGGTGAGCATGTGGCTCTATTAGTATAGGAGATACCTGAAAACATATCACACTTTTCATCATAGTGCTTTTACCAATGCATAAAATGCATGGAGAAGTCATTTCGAATGACTGGTCCTCAGTGTTGTGAGAACGATGACTGGTTAAAATTTTTGGTGGTTTCTTGTTCAGTCCATAGGCCTACATCATGTGGCAAACCGGTGAGCATGTGGCTCTTTTAGTATAGGAGATACCTGAAAACATATCACACTTTTCATCATAGTGCTTTTACCAATGCATAAAATGCATGGAGAAGTCATTTCGAATGACTGGTCCTCAGTGTTGTGAGAACGATGACTGGTTAAAATTTTTGGTGGTTTCTTGTTCAGTCCATAGGCCTACATCATGTGGCAAACCGGTGAGCATGTGGCTCTATTAGTATAGGAGATACCTGAAAACATATCACACTTTTCATCATAGTGCTTTTACCAATGCATAAAATGCATGGAGAAGTCATTTCGAATGACTGGTCCTCAGCGTTGTGAGAACGATGACTGGTTAAAATTTTTGGTGGTTTCTTGTTCAGTCCATAGGCCTACATCATGTGGCAAACCGGTGAGCATGTGGCTCTATTAGTATAGGAGATACCTGAAAACATATCACACTTTTCATCATAGTGCTTTTACCAATGCATAAAATGCATGGAGAAGTCATTTCGAATGACTGGTCCTCAGTGTTGTGAGAACGATGACTGGTTAAAATTTTTGGTGGTTTCTTGTTCAGTCCATAGGCCTACATCATGTGGCAAACCGGTGAGCATGTGGCTCTATTAGTATAGGAGATACCTGAAAACATATCACACTTTTCATCATAGTGCTTTTACCAATGCATAAAATGCATGGAGAAGTTATTTCGAATGACTGGTCCTCAGCGTTGTGAGAACGATGACTGGTTAAAATTTTTGGTGGTTTCTTGTTCAGTCCATAGGCCTACATCATGTGGCAAACCGGTGAGCATGTGGCTCTATTAGTATAGGAGATACCTGAAAACATATCACACTTTTCATCATAGTGCTTTTACCAATGCATAAAATGCATGGAGAAGTCATTTCGAATGACTGGTCCTCAGTGTTGTGAGAACGATGACTGGTTAAAATTTTTGGTGGTTTCTTGTTCAGTCCATAGGCCTACATCATGTGGCAAACCGGTGAGCATGTGGCTCTATTAGTATAGGAGATACCTGAAAACATATCACACTTTTCATCATAGTGCTTTTACCAATGCATAAAATGCATGGAGAAGTCATTTCGAATGACTGGTCCTCAGTGTTGTGAGAACGATGACTGGTTAAAATTTTTGGTGGTTTCTTGTTCAGTCTATAAGCCTACATCATGTGGCAAACCGGTGAGCATGTGGCTCTATTAGTATAGGAGATACCTGAAAACATATCACACTTTTCATCATAGTGCTTTTACCAATGCATAAAATGCATGGAGAAGTCATTTCGAATGACTGGTCCTCAGTGTTGTGAGAACAATGACTGGTTAAAATTTTTGGTGGTTTCTTGTTCAGTCCATAGGCCTACATCATGTGGCAAACCGGTGAGCATGTGGCTCTATTAGTATAGGAGATACCTGAAAACATATCACACTTTTCATCATAGTGCTTTTACCAATGCATAAAATGCATGGAGAAGTCATTTCGAATGACTGGTCCTCAGTGTTGTGAGAACGATGACTGGTTAAAATTTTTGGTGGTTTCTTGTTCAGTCCATAGGCCTACATCATGTGGCAAACCGGTGAGCATGTGGCTCTATTAGTATAGGAGATACCTGAAAACATATCACACTTTTCATCATAGTGCTTTTACCAATGCATAAAATGCATGGAGAAGTCATTTCGAATGACTGGTCCTCAGTGTTGTGAGAACGATGACTGGTTAAAATTTTTGGTGGTTTCTTGTTCAGTCCATAGGCCTACATCATGTGGCAAACCGGTGAGCATGTGGCTCTATTAGTATAGGAAATACCTGAAAACATATCACACTTTTCATCATAGTGCTTTTACCAATGCATAAAATGCATGGAGAGGTCATTTCGAATGACTGGTCCTCAGTGTTGTGAGAACGATGACTGGTTAAAATTTTTGGTGGTTTCTTGTTCAGTCCATAGGCCTTCATCATGTGGCAAACCGGTGAGCATGTGGCTCTATTAGAATAGGAGATACCTGAAAACATATCACACTTTTCATCATAGTGCTTTTACCAATGCATAAAATGCATGGAGAAGTCATTTCGGATGACTGGTCCTCAGTGTTGTGAGAACGATGACTGGTTAAAATTTTTGGTGGTTTCTTGTTCAGTCCATAGGCCTACATCATGTGGCAAACCGGTGAGCATGTGGCTCTATTAGTATAGGAGATTCCTGAAAACATATCACACTTTTCATCATAGTGCTTTTACCAATGCATAAAATGCATGGAGAAGTCATTTCGAATGACTGGTCCTCAGTGTTGTGAGAACGATGACTGGTTAAAATTTTTGGTGGTTTCTTGTTCAGTCCATAGGCCTACGTCATGTGGCAAACCGGTGAGCATGTGGCTCTATTAGTATAGGAGATACCTGAAAACATATCACACTTTTCATCATAGTGCTTTTACCAATGCATAAAATGCATGGAGAAGTCATTTCGAATGACTGGTCCTCAGTGTTGTGAGAATGATGACTGGTTAAAATTTTTGGTGGTTTCTTGTTCAGTCCATAGGCCTACATCATGTGGCAAACCGGTGAGCATGTGGCTCTATTAGTATAGGAGATACCTGAAAACATATCACACTTTTCATCATAGTGCTTTTACCAATGCATAAAATGCATGGAGAAGTCATTTCGAATGACTGGTCCTCAGTGTTGTGAGAACGATGACTGGTTAAAATTTTTGGTGGTTTCTTGTTCAGTCCATAGGCCTACAGCATGTGGCAAACCGGTGAGCATGTGGCTCTATTAGTATAGGAGATACCTGAAAACATATCACACTTTTCATCATAGTGCTTTTACCAATGCACAAAATGCATGGAGAAGTCATTTCGAATGACTGGTCCTCAGTGTTGTGAGAACGATGACTGGTTAAAATTTTTGGTGGTTTCTTGTTCAGTCCATAGGCCTACATCATGTGGCAAACCGGTGAGCATGTGGCTCTATTAGTATAGGAAATACCTGAAAACATATCACACTTTTCATCATAGTGCTTTTACCAATGCATAAAATGCATAGAGAAGTCATTTCGGATGACTGGTCCTCAGTGTTGTGAGAACGATGACTGGTTAAAATTTTTGGTGGTTTCTTGTTCAGTCCATAGGCCTACATCATGTGGCAAACCGGTGAGCATGTGGCTCTATTAGTATAGGAGATACCTGAAAACATATTACACTTTTCATCATAGTGCTTTTACCAATGCATAAAATGCATGGAGAAGTCATTTCGGATGACTGGTCCTCAGTGTTGTGAGAACGATGACTGGTTAAAATTTTTGGTGGTTTCTTGTTCAGTCCATAGGCCTACATCATGTGGCAAACCGGTGAGCATGTGGCTCTATTAGTATAGGAGATACCTGAAAACATATCACACTTTTCATCATAGTGCTTTTACCAATGCATAAAATGCATGGAGAAGTCATTTCGAATGACTGGTCCTCAGTGTTGTGAGAACGATGACTGGTTAAAATTTTTGGTGGTTTCTTGTTCAGTCCATAGGCCTACATCATGTGGCAAACCGGTGAGCATGTGGCTCTATTAGTATAGGAGATACCTGAAAACATATCACACTTTTCATCATAGTGCTTTTACCAATGCATAAAATGCATGGAGAAGTCATTTCGAATGACTGGTCCTCAGTGTTGTGAGAACGATGACTGGTTAAAATTTTTGGTGGTTTCTTGTTCAGTCCACAGGCCTACATCATGTGGCAAACCGGTGAGCATGTGGCTCTATTAGTATAGGAGATACCTGAAAACATATCACACTTTTCATCATAGTGCTTTTACCAATGCATAAAATGCATGGAGAAGTCATTTCGAATGACTGGTCCTCAGTGTTGTGAGAACGATGACTGGTTAAAATTTTTGGTGGTTTCTTGTTCAGTCCATAGGCCTACAGCATGTGGCAAACCGGTGAGCATGTGGCTCTATTAGTATAGGAGATACCTGAAAACATATCACACTTTTCATCATAGTGCTTTTACCAATGCACAAAATGCATGGAGAAGTCATTTCGAATGACTGGTCCTCAGTGTTGTGAGAACGATGACTGGTTAAAATTTTTGGTGGTTTCTTGTTCAGTCCATAGGCCTACATCATGTGGCAAACCGGTGAGCATGTGGCTCTATTAGTATAGGAAATACCTGAAAACATATCACACTTTTCATCATAGTGCTTTTACCAATGCATAAAATGCATAGAGAAGTCATTTCGGATGACTGGTCCTCAGTGTTGTGAGAACGATGACTGGTTAAAATTTTTGGTGGTTTCTTGTTCAGTCCATAGGCCTACATCATGTGGCAAACCGGTGAGCATGTGGCTCTATTAGTATAGGAGATACCTGAAAACATATTACACTTTTCATCATAGTGCTTTTACCAATGCATAAAATGCATGGAGAAGTCATTTCGGATGACTGGTCCTCAGTGTTGTGAGAACGATGACTGGTTAAAATTTTTGGTGGTTTCTTGTTCAGTCCATAGGCCTACATCATGTGGCAAACCGGTGAGCATGTGGCTCTATTAGTATAGGAGATACCTGAAAACATATCACACTTTTCATCATAGTGCTTTTACCAATGCATAAAATGCATGGAGAAGTCATTTCGAATGACTGGTCCTCAGTGTTGTGAGAACGATGACTGGTTAAAATTTTTGGTGGTTTCTTGTTCAGTCCATAGGCCTACATCATGTGGCAAACCGGTGAGCATGTGGCTCTATTAGTATAGGAGATACCTGAAAACATATCACACTTTTCATCATAGTGCTTTTACCAATGCATAAAATGCATGGAGAAGTCATTTCGAATGACTGGTCCTCAGTGTTGTGAGAACGATGACTGGTTAAAATTTTTGGTGGTTTCTTGTTCAGTCCACAGGCCTACATCATGTGGCAAACCGGTGAGCATGTGGCTCTATTAGTATAGGAGATACCTGAAAACATATCACACTTTTCATCATAGTGCTTTTACCAATGCATAAAATGCATGGAGAAGTCATTTCGAATGACTGGTCCTCAGTGTTGTGAGAACGATGACTGGTTAAAATTTTTGGTGGTTTCTTGTTCAGTCCATAGGCCTACATCATGTGGCAAACCGGTGAGCATGTGGCTCTATTAGTATAGGAGATACCTGAAAACATATCACACTTTTCATCATAGTGCTTTTACCAATGCATAAAATGCATGGAGAAGTCATTTCGAATGACTGGTCCTCAGTGTTGTGAGAACGATGACTGGTTAAAATTTTTGGTGGTTTCTTGTTCAGTCTATAGGCCTACATCATGTGGCAAACCGGTGAGCATGTGGCTCTATTAGTATAGGAGATACCTGAAAACATATCACACTTTTCATCATAGTGCTTTTACCAATGCATAAAATGCATGGAGAAGTCATTTCGAATGACTGGTCCTCAGTGTTGTGAGAACAATGACTGGTTAAAATTTTTGGTGGTTTCTTGTTCAGTCCATAGGCCTACATCATGTGGCAAACCGGTGAGCATGTGGCTCTATTAGTATAGGAGATACCTGAAAACATATCACACTTTTCATCATAGTGCTTTTACCAATGCATAAAATGCATGGAGAAGTCATTTCGAATGACTGGTCCTCAGTGTTGTGAGAACGATGACTGGTTAAAATTTTTGGTGGTTTCTTGTTCAGTCCATAGGCCTACATCATGTGGCAAACCGGTGAGCATGTGGCTCTATTAGTATAGGAGATACCTGAAAACATATCACACTTTTCATCATAGTGCTTTTACCAATGCATAAAATGCATGGAGAAGTCATTTCGAATGACTGGTCCTCAGTGTTGTGAGAACGATGACTGGTTAAAATTTTTGGTGGTTTCTTGTTCAGTCCATAGGCCTACATCATGTGGCAAACCGGTGAGCATGTGGCTCTATTAGTATAGGAGATACCTGAAAACATATCACACTTTTCATCATAGTGCTTTTACCAATGCATAAAATGCATGGAGAAGTCATTTCGAATGACTGGTCCTCAGTGTTGTGAGAACGATGACTGGTTAAAATTTTTGGTGGTTTCTTGTTCAGTCCATAGGCCTACATCATGTGGCAAACCGGTGAGCATGTGGCTCTTTTAGTATAGGAGATACCTGAAAACATATCACACTTTTCATCATAGTGCTTTTACCAATGCATAAAATGCATGGAGAAGTCATTTCGAATGACTGGTCCTCAGTGTTGTGAGAACGATGACTGGTTAAAATTTTTGGTGGTTTCTTGTTCAGTCCATAGGCCTACATCATGTGGCAAACCGGTGAGCATGTGGCTCTATTAGTATAGGAGATACCTGAAAACATATCACACTTTTCATCATAGTGCTTTTACCAATGCATAAAATGCATGGAGAAGTCATTTCGAATGACTGGTCCTCAGCGTTGTGAGAACGATGACTGGTTAAAATTTTTGGTGGTTTCTTGTTCAGTCCATAGGCCTACATCATGTGGCAAACCGGTGAGCATGTGGCTCTATTAGTATAGGAGATACCTGAAAACATATCACACTTTTCATCATAGTGCTTTTACCAATGCATAAAATGCATGGAGAAGTCATTTCGAATGACTGGTCCTCAGTGTTGTGAGAACGATGACTGGTTAAAATTTTTGGTGGTTTCTTGTTCAGTCCATAGGCCTACATCATGTGGCAAACCGGTGAGCATGTGGCTCTATTAGTATAGGAGATACCTGAAAACATATCACACTTTTCATCATAGTGCTTTTACCAATGCATAAAATGCATGGAGAAGTTATTTCGAATGACTGGTCCTCAGCGTTGTGAGAACGATGACTGGTTAAAATTTTTGGTGGTTTCTTGTTCAGTCCATAGGCCTACATCATGTGGCAAACCGGTGAGCATGTGGCTCTATTAGTATAGGAGATACCTGAAAACATATCACACTTTTCATCATAGTGCTTTTACCAATGCATAAAATGCATGGAGAAGTCATTTCGAATGACTGGTCCTCAGTGTTGTGAGAACGATGACTGGTTAAAATTTTTGGTGGTTTCTTGTTCAGTCCATAGGCCTACATCATGTGGCAAACCGGTGAGCATGTGGCTCTATTAGTATAGGAGATACCTGAAAACATATCACACTTTTCATCATAGTGCTTTTACCAATGCATAAAATGCATGGAGAAGTCATTTCGAATGACTGGTCCTCAGTGTTGTGAGAACGATGACTGGTTAAAATTTTTGGTGGTTTCTTGTTCAGTCTATAAGCCTACATCATGTGGCAAACCGGTGAGCATGTGGCTCTATTAGTATAGGAGATACCTGAAAACATATCACACTTTTCATCATAGTGCTTTTACCAATGCATAAAATGCATGGAGAAGTCATTTCGAATGACTGGTCCTCAGTGTTGTGAGAACAATGACTGGTTAAAATTTTTGGTGGTTTCTTGTTCAGTCCATAGGCCTACATCATGTGGCAAACCGGTGAGCATGTGGCTCTATTAGTATAGGAGATACCTGAAAACATATCACACTTTTCATCATAGTGCTTTTACCAATGCATAAAATGCATGGAGAAGTCATTTCGAATGACTGGTCCTCAGTGTTGTGAGAACGATGACTGGTTAAAATTTTTGGTGGTTTCTTGTTCAGTCCATAGGCCTACATCATGTGGCAAACCGGTGAGCATGTGGCTCTATTAGTATAGGAGATACCTGAAAACATATCACACTTTTCATCATAGTGCTTTTACCAATGCATAAAATGCATGGAGAAGTCATTTCGAATGACTGGTCCTCAGTGTTGTGAGAACGATGACTGGTTAAAATTTTTGGTGGTTTCTTGTTCAGTCCATAGGCCTACATCATGTGGCAAACCGGTGAGCATGTGGCTCTATTAGTATAGGAAATACCTGAAAACATATCACACTTTTCATCATAGTGCTTTTACCAATGCATAAAATGCATGGAGAGGTCATTTCGAATGACTGGTCCTCAGTGTTGTGAGAACGATGACTGGTTAAAATTTTTGGTGGTTTCTTGTTCAGTCCATAGGCCTTCATCATGTGGCAAACCGGTGAGCATGTGGCTCTATTAGAATAGGAGATACCTGAAAACATATCACACTTTTCATCATAGTGCTTTTACCAATGCATAAAATGCATGGAGAAGTCATTTCGGATGACTGGTCCTCAGTGTTGTGAGAACGATGACTGGTTAAAATTTTTGGTGGTTTCTTGTTCAGTCCATAGGCCTACATCATGTGGCAAACCGGTGAGCATGTGGCTCTATTAGTATAGGAGATTCCTGAAAACATATCACACTTTTCATCATAGTGCTTTTACCAATGCATAAAATGCATGGAGAAGTCATTTCGAATGACTGGTCCTCAGTGTTGTGAGAACGATGACTGGTTAAAATTTTTGGTGGTTTCTTGTTCAGTCCATAGGCCTACGTCATGTGGCAAACCGGTGAGCATGTGGCTCTATTAGTATAGGAGATACCTGAAAACATATCACACTTTTCATCATAGTGCTTTTACCAATGCATAAAATGCATGGAGAAGTCATTTCGAATGACTGGTCCTCAGTGTTGTGAGAATGATGACTGGTTAAAATTTTTGGTGGTTTCTTGTTCAGTCCATAGGCCTACATCATGTGGCAAACCGGTGAGCATGTGGCTCTATTAGTATAGGAGATACCTGAAAACATATCACACTTTTCATCATAGTGCTTTTACCAATGCATAAAATGCATGGAGAAGTCATTTCGAATGACTGGTCCTCAGTGTTGTGAGAACGATGACTGGTTAAAATTTTTGGTGGTTTCTTGTTCAGTCCATAGGCCTACAGCATGTGGCAAACCGGTGAGCATGTGGCTCTATTAGTATAGGAGATACCTGAAAACATATCACACTTTTCATCATAGTGCTTTTACCAATGCACAAAATGCATGGAGAAGTCATTTCGAATGACTGGTCCTCAGTGTTGTGAGAACGATGACTGGTTAAAATTTTTGGTGGTTTCTTGTTCAGTCCATAGGCCTACATCATGTGGCAAACCGGTGAGCATGTGGCTCTATTAGTATAGGAAATACCTGAAAACATATCACACTTTTCATCATAGTGCTTTTACCAATGCATAAAATGCATAGAGAAGTCATTTCGGATGACTGGTCCTCAGTGTTGTGAGAACGATGACTGGTTAAAATTTTTGGTGGTTTCTTGTTCAGTCCATAGGCCTACATCATGTGGCAAACCGGTGAGCATGTGGCTCTATTAGTATAGGAGATACCTGAAAACATATTACACTTTTCATCATAGTGCTTTTACCAATGCATAAAATGCATGGAGAAGTCATTTCGGATGACTGGTCCTCAGTGTTGTGAGAACGATGACTGGTTAAAATTTTTGGTGGTTTCTTGTTCAGTCCATAGGCCTACATCATGTGGCAAACCGGTGAGCATGTGGCTCTATTAGTATAGGAGATACCTGAAAACATATCACACTTTTCATCATAGTGCTTTTACCAATGCATAAAATGCATGGAGAAGTCATTTCGAATGACTGGTCCTCAGTGTTGTGAGAACGATGACTGGTTAAAATTTTTGGTGGTTTCTTGTTCAGTCCATAGGCCTACATCATGTGGCAAACCGGTGAGCATGTGGCTCTATTAGTATAGGAGATACCTGAAAACATATCACACTTTTCATCATAGTGCTTTTACCAATGCATAAAATGCATGGAGAAGTCATTTCGAATGACTGGTCCTCAGTGTTGTGAGAACGATGACTGGTTAAAATTTTTGGTGGTTTCTTGTTCAGTCCACAGGCCTACATCATGTGGCAAACCGGTGAGCATGTGGCTCTATTAGTATAGGAGATACCTGAAAACATATCACACTTTTCATCATAGTGCTTTTACCAATGCATAAAATGCATGGAGAAGTCATTTCGAATGACTGGTCCTCAGTGTTGTGAGAACGATGACTGGTTAAAATTTTTGGTGGTTTCTTGTTCAGTCCATAGGCCTACAGCATGTGGCAAACCGGTGAGCATGTGGCTCTATTAGTATAGGAGATACCTGAAAACATATCACACTTTTCATCATAGTGCTTTTACCAATGCACAAAATGCATGGAGAAGTCATTTCGAATGACTGGTCCTCAGTGTTGTGAGAACGATGACTGGTTAAAATTTTTGGTGGTTTCTTGTTCAGTCCATAGGCCTACATCATGTGGCAAACCGGTGAGCATGTGGCTCTATTAGTATAGGAAATACCTGAAAACATATCACACTTTTCATCATAGTGCTTTTACCAATGCATAAAATGCATAGAGAAGTCATTTCGGATGACTGGTCCTCAGTGTTGTGAGAACGATGACTGGTTAAAATTTTTGGTGGTTTCTTGTTCAGTCCATAGGCCTACATCATGTGGCAAACCGGTGAGCATGTGGCTCTATTAGTATAGGAGATACCTGAAAACATATTACACTTTTCATCATAGTGCTTTTACCAATGCATAAAATGCATGGAGAAGTCATTTCGGATGACTGGTCCTCAGTGTTGTGAGAACGATGACTGGTTAAAATTTTTGGTGGTTTCTTGTTCAGTCCATAGGCCTACATCATGTGGCAAACCGGTGAGCATGTGGCTCTATTAGTATAGGAGATACCTGAAAACATATCACACTTTTCATCATAGTGCTTTTACCAATGCATAAAATGCATGGAGAAGTCATTTCGAATGACTGGTCCTCAGTGTTGTGAGAACGATGACTGGTTAAAATTTTTGGTGGTTTCTTGTTCAGTCCATAGGCCTACATCATGTGGCAAACCGGTGAGCATGTGGCTCTATTAGTATAGGAGATACCTGAAAACATATCACACTTTTCATCATAGTGCTTTTACCAATGCATAAAATGCATGGAGAAGTCATTTCGAATGACTGGTCCTCAGTGTTGTGAGAACGATGACTGGTTAAAATTTTTGGTGGTTTCTTGTTCAGTCCACAGGCCTACATCATGTGGCAAACCGGTGAGCATGTGGCTCTATTAGTATAGGAGATACCTGAAAACATATCACACTTTTCATCATAGTGCTTTTACCAATGCATAAAATGCATGGAGAAGTCATTTCGAATGACTGGTCCTCAGTGTTGTGAGAACGATGACTGGTTAAAATTTTTGGTGGTTTCTTGTTCAGTCCATAGGCCTACATCATGTGGCAAACCGGTGAGCATGTGGCTCTATTAGTATAGGAGATACCTGAAAACATATCACACTTTTCATCATAGTGCTTTTACCAATGCATAAAATGCATGGAGAAGTCATTTCGAATGACTGGTCCTCAGTGTTGTGAGAACGATGACTGGTTAAAATTTTTGGTGGTTTCTTGTTCAGTCTATAGGCCTACATTATGTGGCAAACCGGTGAGCATGTGGCTCTATTAGTATAGGAGATACCTGAAAACATATCACACTTTTCATCATAGTGCTTTTACCAATGCATAAAATGCATGGAGAAGTCATTTCGAATGACTGGTCCTCAGTGTTGTGAGAACGATGACTGGTTAAAATTTTTGGTGGTTTCTTGTTCAGTCCATAGGCCTACAGCATGTGGCAAACCGGTGAGCATGTGGCTCTATTAGTATAGGAGATACCTGAAAACATATCACACTTTTCATCATAGTGCTTTTACCAATGCACAAAATGCATGGAGAAGTCATTTCGAATGACTGGTCCTCAGTGTTGTGAGAACGATGACTGGTTAAAATTTTTGGTGGTTTCTTGTTCAGTCCATAGGCCTACATCATGTGGCAAACCGGTGAGCATGTGGCTCTATTAGTATAGGAAATACCTGAAAACATATCACACTTTTCATCATAGTGCTTTTACCAATGCATAAAATGCATGGAGAAGTCATTTCGAATGACTGGTCCTCAGTGTTGTGAGAACGATGACTGGTTAAAATTTTTGGTGGTTTCTTGTTCAGTCCATAGGCCTACAGCATGTGGCAAACCGGTGAGCATGTGGCTCTATTAGTATAGGAGATACCTGAAAACATATCACACTTTTCATCATAGTGCTTTTACCAATGCACAAAATGCATGGAGAAGTCATTTCGAATGACTGGTCCTCAGTGTTGTGAGAACGATGACTGGTTAAAATTTTTGGTGGTTTCTTGTTCAGTCCATAGGCCTACATCATGTGGCAAACCGGTGAGCATGTGGCTCTATTAGTATAGGAAATACCTGAAAACATATCACACTTTTCATCATAGTGCTTTTACCAATGCATAAAATGCATGGAGAAGTTATTTCGGATGACTGGTCCTCAGTGTTGTGAGAACGATGACTGGTTAAAATTTTTGGTGGTTTCTTGTTCAGTCCATAGGCCTACATCATGTGGCAAACCGGTGAGCATGTGGCTCTATTAGTATAGGAGATACCTGAAAACATATTACACTTTTCATCATAGTGCTTTTACCAATGCATAAAATGCATGGAGAAGTCATTTCGGATGACTGGTCCTCAGTGTTGTGAGAACGATGACTGGTTAAAATTTTTGGTGGTTTCTTGTTCAGTCCATAGGCCTACATCATGTGGCAAACCGGTGAGCATGTGGCTCTATTAGTATAGGAGATACCTGAAAACATATCACACTTTTCATCATAGTGCTTTTACCAATGCATAAAATGCATGGAGAAGTCATTTCGAATGACTGGTCCTCAGTGTTGTGAGAACGATGACTGGTTAAAATTTTTGGTGGTTTCTTGTTCAGTCCATAGGCCTACATCATGTGGCAAACCGGTGAGCATGTGGCTCTATTAGTATAGGAGATACCTGAAAACATATCACACTTTTCATCATAGTGCTTTTACCAATGCATAAAATGCATGGAGAAGTCATTTCGAATGACTGGTCCTCAGTGTTGTGAGAACGATGACTGGTTAAAATTTTTGGTGGTTTCTTGTTCAGTCCACAGGCCTACATCATGTGGCAAACCGGTGAGCATGTGGCTCTATTAGTATAGGAGATACCTGAAAACATATCACACTTTTCATCATAGTGCTTTTACCAATGCATAAAATGCATGGAGAAGTCATTTCGAATGACTGGTCCTCAGTGTTGTGAGAACGATGACTGGTTAAAATTTTTGGTGGTTTCTTGTTCAGTCCATAGGCCTACATCATGTGGCAAACCGGTGAGCATGTGGCTCTATTAGTATAGGAAATACCTGAAAACATATCACACTTTTCATCATAGTGCTTTTACCAATGCATAAAATGCATGGAGAGGTCATTTCGAATGACTGGTCCTCAGTGTTGTGAGAACGATGACTGGTTAAAATTTTTGGTGGTTTCTTGTTCAGTCCATAGGCCTACATCATGTGGCAAACCGGTGAGCATGTGGCTCTATTAGTATAGGAGATACCTGAAAACATATCACACTTTTCATCATAGTGCTTTTACCAATGCATAAAATGCATGGAGAAGTCATTTCGAATGACTGGTCCTCAGTGTTGTGAGAACGATGACTGGTTAAAATTTTTGGTGGTTTCTTGTTCAGTCCATAGGCCTACATCATGTGGCAAACCGGTGAGCATGTGGCTCTATTAGTATAGGAGATACCTGAAAACATATCACACTTTTCATCATAGTGCTTTTACCAATGCATAAAATGCATGGAGAAGTCATTTCGGATGACTGGTCCTCAGTGTTGTGAGAACGATGACTGGTTAAAATTTTTGGTGGTTTCTTGTTCAGTCCATAGGCCTACATCATGTGGCAAACCGGTGAGCATGTGGCTCTATTAGTATAGGAAATACCTGAAAACATATCACACTTTTCATCATAGTGCTTTTACCAATGCATAAAATGCATGGAGAAGTTATTTCGGATGACTGGTCCTCAGTGTTGTGAGAACGATGACTGGTTAAAATTTTTGGTGGTTTCTTGTTCAGTCCATAGGCCTACATCATGTGGCAAACCGGTGAGCATGTGGCTCTATCAGTATAGGAGATACCTGAAAACATATTACACTTTTCATCATAGTGCTTTTACCAATGCATAAAATGCATGGAGAAGTCATTTCGGATGACTGGTCCTCAGTGTTGTGAGAACGATGACTGGTTAAAATTTTTGGTGGTTTCTTGTTCAGTCCATAGGCCTACATCATGTGGCAAACCGGTGAGCATGTGGCTCTATTAGTATAGGAGATACCTGAAAACATATCACACTTTTCATCATAGTGCTTTTACCAATGCATAAAATGCATGGAGAAGTCATTTCGAATGACTGGTCCTCAGTGTTGTGAGAACGATGACTGGTTAAAATTTTTGGTGGTTTCTTGTTCAGTCCATAGGCCTACATCATGTGGCAAACCGGTGAGCATGTGGCTCTATTAGTATAGGAGATACCTGAAAACATATCACACTTTTCATCATAGTGCTTTTACCAATGCATAAAATGCATGGAGAAGTCATTTCGAATGACTGGTCCTCAGTGTTGTGAGAACGATGACTGGTTAAAATTTTTGGTGGTTTCTTGTTCAGTCCACAGGCCTACATCATGTGGCAAACCGGTGAGCATGTGGCTCTATTAGTATAGGAGATACCTGAAAACATATCACACTTTTCATCATAGTGCTTTTACCAATGCATAAAATGCATGGAGAAGTCATTTCGAATGACTGGTCCTCAGTGTTGTGAGAACGATGACTGGTTAAAATTTTTGGTGGTTTCTTGTTCAGTCCATAGGCCTACATCATGTGGCAAACCGGTGAGCATGTGGCTCTATTAGTATAGGAAATACCTGAAAACATATCACACTTTTCATCATAGTGCTTTTACCAATGCATAAAATGCATGGAGAGGTCATTTCGAATGACTGGTCCTCAGTGTTGTGAGAACGATGACTGGTTAAAATTTTTGGTGGTTTCTTGTTCAGTCCATAGGCCTACATCATGTGGCAAACCGGTGAGCATGTGGCTCTATTAGTATAGGAGATACCTGAAAACATATCACACTTTTCATCATAGTGCTTTTACCAATGCATAAAATGCATGGAGAAGTCATTTCGAATGACTGGTCCTCAGTGTTGTGAGAACGATGACTGGTTAAAATTTTTGGTGGTTTCTTGTTCAGTCCATAGGCCTACATCATGTGGCAAACCGGTGAGCATGTGGCTCTATTAGTATAGGAGATACCTGAAAACATATCACACTTTTCATCATAGTGCTTTTACCAATGCATAAAATGCATGGAGAAGTCATTTCGGATGACTGGTCCTCAGTGTTGTGAGAACGATGACTGGTTAAAATTTTTGGTGGTTTCTTGTTCAGTCCATAGACCTACATCATGTGGCAAACCGGTGAGCATGTGGCTCTATTAGTATAGGAGATACCTGAAAACATATTACACTTTTCATCATAGTGCTTTTACCAATGCATAAAATGCATGGAGAAGTCATTTCGGATGACTGGTCCTCAGTGTTGTGAGAACGATGACTGGTTAAAATTTTTGGTGGTTTCTTGTTCAGTCCATAGGCCTACATCATGTGGCAAACCGGTGAGCATGTGGCTCTATTAGTATAGGAGATACCTGAAAACATATCACACTTTCATCATAGTGCTTTTACCAATGCATAAAATGCATGGAGAAGTCATTTCGAATGACTGGTCCTCAGTGTTGTGAGAACGATGACTGGTTAAAATTTTTGGTGGTTTCTTGTTCAGTCCATAGGCCTACATCATGTGGCAAACCGGTGAGCATGTGGCTCTATTAGTATAGGAGATACCTGAAAACATATCACACTTTTCATCATAGTGCTTTTACCAATGCATAAAATGCATGGAGAAGTCATTTCGAATGACTGGTCCTCAGTGTTGTGAGAACGATGACTGGTTAAAATTTTTGGTGGTTTCTTGTTCAGTCCATAGGCCTACATCATGTGGCAAACCGGTGAGCATGTGGCTCTATTAGTATAGGAAATACCTGAAAACATATCACACTTTTCATCATAGTGCTTTTACCAATGCATAAAATGCATGGAGAGGTCATTTCGAATGACTGGTCCTCAGTGTTGTGAGAACGATGACTGGTTAAAATTTTTGGTGGTTTCTTGTTCAGTCCATAGGCCTACATCATGTGGCAAACCGGTGAGCATGTGGCTCTATTAGTATAGGAGATACCTGAAAACATATCACACTTTTCATCATAGTGCTTTTACCAATGCATAAAATGCATGGAGAAGTCATTTCGAATGACTGGTCCTCAGTGTTGTGAGAACGATGACTGGTTAAAATTTTTGGTGGTTTCTTGTTCAGTCCATAGGCCTACATCATGTGGCAAACCGGTGAGCATGTGGCTCTATTAGTATAGGAGATACCTGAAAACATATCACACTTTTCATCATAGTGCTTTTACCAATGCATAAAATGCATGGAGAAGTCATTTCGAATGACTGGTCCTCAGTGTTGTGAGAACGATGACTGGTTAAAATTTTTGGTGGTTTCTTGTTCAGTCCATAGGCCTACATCATGTGGCAAACCGGTGAGCATGTGGCTCTATTAGTATAGGAAATACCTGAAAACATATCACACTTTTCATCATAGTGCTTTTACCAATGCATAAAATGCATGGAGAGGTCATTTCGAATGACTGGTCCTCAGTGTTGTGAGAACGATGACTGGTTAAAATTTTTGGTGGTTTCTTGTTCAGTCCATAGGCCTACATCATGTGGCAAACCGGTGAGCATGTGGCTCTATTAGTATAGGAGATACCTGAAAACATATCACACTTTTCATCATAGTGCTTTTACCAATGCATAAAATGCATGGAGAAGTCATTTCGAATGACTGGTCCTCAGTGTTGTGAGAACGATGACTGGTTAAAATTTTTGGTGGTTTCTTGTTCAGTCCATAGGCCTACATCATGTGGCAAACCGGTGAGCATGTGGCTCTATTAGTATAGGAGATACCTGAAAACATATCACACTTTTCATCATAGTGCTTTTACCAATGCATAAAATGCATGGAGAAGTCATTTCGGATGACTGGTCCTCAGTGTTGTGAGAACGATGACTGGTTAAAATTTTTGGTGGTTTCTTGTTCAGTCCATAGGCCTACATCATGTGGCAAACCGGTGAGCATGTGGCTCTATTAGTATAGGAAATACCTGAAAACATATCACACTTTTCATCATAGTGCTTTTACCAATGCATAAAATGCATGGAGAAGTTATTTCGGATGACTGGTCCTCAGTGTTGTGAGAACGATGACTGGTTAAAATTTTTGGTGGTTTCTTGTTCAGTCCATAGGCCTACATCATGTGGCAAACCGGTGAGCATGTGGCTCTATCAGTATAGGAGATACCTGAAAACATATTACACTTTTCATCATAGTGCTTTTACCAATGCATAAAATGCATGGAGAAGTCATTTCGGATGACTGGTCCTCAGTGTTGTGAGAACGATGACTGGTTAAAATTTTTGGTGGTTTCTTGTTCAGTCCATAGGCCTACATCATGTGGCAAACCGGTGAGCATGTGGCTCTATTAGTATAGGAGATACCTGAAAACATATCACACTTTTCATCATAGTGCTTTTACCAATGCATAAAATGCATGGAGAAGTCATTTCGAATGACTGGTCCTCAGTGTTGTGAGAACGATGACTGGTTAAAATTTTTGGTGGTTTCTTGTTCAGTCCATAGGCCTACATCATGTGGCAAACCGGTGAGCATGTGGCTCTATTAGTATAGGAGATACCTGAAAACATATCACACTTTTCATCATAGTGCTTTTACCAATGCATAAAATGCATGGAGAAGTCATTTCGAATGACTGGTCCTCAGTGTTGTGAGAACGATGACTGGTTAAAATTTTTGGTGGTTTCTTGTTCAGTCCACAGGCCTACATCATGTGGCAAACCGGTGAGCATGTGGCTCTATTAGTATAGGAGATACCTGAAAACATATCACACTTTTCATCATAGTGCTTTTACCAATGCATAAAATGCATGGAGAAGTCATTTCGAATGACTGGTCCTCAGTGTTGTGAGAACGATGACTGGTTAAAATTTTTGGTGGTTTCTTGTTCAGTCCATAGGCCTACATCATGTGGCAAACCGGTGAGCATGTGGCTCTATTAGTATAGGAAATACCTGAAAACATATCACACTTTTCATCATAGTGCTTTTACCAATGCATAAAATGCATGGAGAGGTCATTTCGAATGACTGGTCCTCAGTGTTGTGAGAACGATGACTGGTTAAAATTTTTGGTGGTTTCTTGTTCAGTCCATAGGCCTACATCATGTGGCAAACCGGTGAGCATGTGGCTCTATTAGTATAGGAGATACCTGAAAACATATCACACTTTTCATCATAGTGCTTTTACCAATGCATAAAATGCATGGAGAAGTCATTTCGAATGACTGGTCCTCAGTGTTGTGAGAACGATGACTGGTTAAAATTTTTGGTGGTTTCTTGTTCAGTCCATAGGCCTACATCATGTGGCAAACCGGTGAGCATGTGGCTCTATTAGTATAGGAGATACCTGAAAACATATCACACTTTTCATCATAGTGCTTTTACCAATGCATAAAATGCATGGAGAAGTCATTTCGGATGACTGGTCCTCAGTGTTGTGAGAACGATGACTGGTTAAAATTTTTGGTGGTTTCTTGTTCAGTCCATAGGCCTACATCATGTGGCAAACCGGTGAGCATGTGGCTCTATTAGTATAGGAAATACCTGAAAACATATCACACTTTTCATCATAGTGCTTTTACCAATGCATAAAATGCATGGAGAAGTTATTTCGGATGACTGGTCCTCAGTGTTGTGAGAACGATGACTGGTTAAAATTTTTGGTGGTTTCTTGTTCAGTCCATAGGCCTACATCATGTGGCAAACCGGTGAGCATGTGGCTCTATCAGTATAGGAGATACCTGAAAACATATTACACTTTTCATCATAGTGCTTTTACCAATGCATAAAATGCATGGAGAAGTCATTTCGGATGACTGGTCCTCAGTGTTGTGAGAACGATGACTGGTTAAAATTTTTGGTGGTTTCTTGTTCAGTCCATAGGCCTACATCATGTGGCAAACCGGTGAGCATGTGGCTCTATTAGTATAGGAGATACCTGAAAACATATCACACTTTTCATCATAGTGCTTTTACCAATGCATAAAATGCATGGAGAAGTCATTTCGAATGACTGGTCCTCAGTGTTGTGAGAACGATGACTGGTTAAAATTTTTGGTGGTTTCTTGTTCAGTCCATAGGCCTACATCATGTGGCAAACCGGTGAGCATGTGGCTCTATTAGTATAGGAGATACCTGAAAACATATCACACTTTTCATCATAGTGCTTTTACCAATGCATAAAATGCATGGAGAAGTCATTTCGAATGACTGGTCCTCAGTGTTGTGAGAACGATGACTGGTTAAAATTTTTGGTGGTTTCTTGTTCAGTCCACAGGCCTACATCATGTGGCAAACCGGTGAGCATGTGGCTCTATTAGTATAGGAGATACCTGAAAACATATCACACTTTTCATCATAGTGCTTTTACCAATGCATAAAATGCATGGAGAAGTCATTTCGAATGACTGGTCCTCAGTGTTGTGAGAACGATGACTGGTTAAAATTTTTGGTGGTTTCTTGTTCAGTCCATAGGCCTACATCATGTGGCAAACCGGTGAGCATGTGGCTCTATTAGTATAGGAAATACCTGAAAACATATCACACTTTTCATCATAGTGCTTTTACCAATGCATAAAATGCATGGAGAGGTCATTTCGAATGACTGGTCCTCAGTGTTGTGAGAACGATGACTGGTTAAAATTTTTGGTGGTTTCTTGTTCAGTCCATAGGCCTACATCATGTGGCAAACCGGTGAGCATGTGGCTCTATTAGTATAGGAGATACCTGAAAACATATCACACTTTTCATCATAGTGCTTTTACCAATGCATAAAATGCATGGAGAAGTCATTTCGAATGACTGGTCCTCAGTGTTGTGAGAACGATGACTGGTTAAAATTTTTGGTGGTTTCTTGTTCAGTCCATAGGCCTACATCATGTGGCAAACCGGTGAGCATGTGGCTCTATTAGTATAGGAGATACCTGAAAACATATCACACTTTTCATCATAGTGCTTTTACCAATGCATAAAATGCATGGAGAAGTCATTTCGGATGACTGGTCCTCAGTGTTGTGAGAACGATGACTGGTTAAAATTTTTGGTGGTTTCTTGTTCAGTCCATAGACCTACATCATGTGGCAAACCGGTGAGCATGTGGCTCTATTAGTATAGGAGATACCTGAAAACATATTACACTTTTCATCATAGTGCTTTTACCAATGCATAAAATGCATGGAGAAGTCATTTCGGATGACTGGTCCTCAGTGTTGTGAGAACGATGACTGGTTAAAATTTTTGGTGGTTTCTTGTTCAGTCCATAGGCCTACATCATGTGGCAAACCGGTGAGCATGTGGCTCTATTAGTATAGGAGATACCTGAAAACATATCACACTTTCATCATAGTGCTTTTACCAATGCATAAAATGCATGGAGAAGTCATTTCGAATGACTGGTCCTCAGTGTTGTGAGAACGATGACTGGTTAAAATTTTTGGTGGTTTCTTGTTCAGTCCATAGGCCTACATCATGTGGCAAACCGGTGAGCATGTGGCTCTATTAGTATAGGAGATACCTGAAAACATATCACACTTTTCATCATAGTGCTTTTACCAATGCATAAAATGCATGGAGAAGTCATTTCGAATGACTGGTCCTCAGTGTTGTGAGAATGATGACTGGTTAAAATTTTTGGTGGTTTCTTGTTCAGTCCATAGGCCTACATCATGTGGCAAACCGGTGAGCATGTGGCTCTATTAGTATAGGAGATACCTGAAAACATATCACACTTTTCATCATAGTGCTTTTACCAATGCATAAAATGCATGGAGAAGTCATTTCGAATGACTGGTCCTCAGTGTTGTGAGAACGATGACTGGTTAAAATTTTTGGTGGTTTCTTGTTCAGTCCATAGGCATTTTATGCATTGGTAAAAGCACTATGATGAAAAGTGTGATATGTTTTCAGGTATCTCCTATACTAATAGAGCCACATGCTCACCGGTTTGCCACATGATGTAGGCCTATGGACTGAACAAGAAACCACCAAAAATTTTAACCAGTCATCGTTCTCACAACACTTGAGGACCAGTCATTCGAAATGACTTCTCCATGCATTTTATGCATTGGTAAAAGCACTATGATGAAAAGTGTGATATGTTTTCAGTTATCTCCTATACTAATAGAGCCACATGCTCACCGGTTTGCCACATGATGTAGGCCTATGGACTGAACAAGAAACCACCAAAAATTTTAACCAGTCATCGTTCTCACAACACTGAGGACCAGTCATTCGAAATGACTTCTCCATGCATTTTATGCATTGGTAAAAGCACTATGATGAAAAGTGTGATATGTTTTCAGGTATCTCCTATATTATTAGAGCCACATGCTCACCGGTTTGCCACATGATGTAGGCCTATGGACTGAACAAGAAACCACCAAAAATTTTAACCAGTCATCGTTCTCACAACACTGAGGACCAGTCATTCGAAATGACTTCTCCATGCATTTTATGCATTGGTAAAAGCACTATGATGAAAAGTGTGATATGTTTTCAGGTATCTCCTATACTAATAGAGCCACATGCTCACCGGTTTGCCACATGATGTGGGCCTATGGACTGAACAAGAAACCACCAAAAATTTTAACCAGTCATCGTTCTCACAACACTGAGAACCAGTCATTCGAAATGACTTCTCCATGCATTTTATGCATTGGTAAAAGCACTATGATGAAAAGTGTGATATGTTTTCAGGTATCTCCTATACTAATAGAGCCACATGCTCACTGGTTTGCCACATGATGTAGGCCTATGGACTGAACAAGAAACCACCAAAAATTTTAACCAGTCATCGTTCTCACAACACTGAGGACCAGTCATTCGAAATGACTTCTCCATGCATTTTATGCATTGGTAAAAGCACTATGATGAAAAGTGTGATATGTTTTCAGGTATCTCCTATACTAATAGAGCCACATGCTCACCGGTTTGTCACATGATGTAGGCCTATGGACTGAACAAGAAACCACCAAAAATTTTAACCAGTCATCGTTCTCACAACACTGAGGACCAGTCATTCGAAATGACTTCTCCATGCATTTTATGCATTGGTAAAAGCACTATGATGAAAAGTGTGATATGTTTTCAGGTATCTCCTATACTAATAGAGCCATATGCTCACCGGTTTGCCACATGATGTAGGCCTATGGACTGAACAAGAAACCACCAAAAATTTTAACCAGTCATCGTTCTCACAACACTGAGGACCAGTCATTCGAAATGACTTCTCCATGCATTTTATGCATTGGTAAAAGCACTATGATGAAAAGTGTGATATGTTTTCAGGTATCTCCTATACTAATAGAGCCACATGCTCACCGGTTTGCCACATGATGTAGGCCTATGGACTGAACAAAAAACCACCAAAAATTTTAACCAGTCATTGTTCTCACAACACTGAGGACCAGTCATTCGAAATGACTTCTCCATGCATTTTATGCATTGGTAAAAGCACTATGATGAAAAGTGTGATATGTTTTCAGGTATCTCCTATACTAATAGAGCCACATGCTCACCGGTTTGCCACATGATGTAGGCCTATGGACTGAACAAGAAACCACCAAAAATTTTAACCAGTCATCGTTCTCACAACACTGAGGACCAGTCATTCGAAATGACTTCTCCATGCATTTTATGCATTGGTAAAAGCACTATGATGAAAAGTGTGATATGTTTTCAGGTATCTCCTATACTAATAGAGCCACATGCTCACCGGTTTGTCACATGATGTAGGCCTATGGACTGAACAAGAAACCACCAAAAATTTTAACCAGTCATCGTTCTCACAACACTGAGGACCAGTCATTCGAAATGACTTCTCCATGCATTTTATGCATTGGTAAAAGCACTATGATGAAAAGTGTGATATGTTTTCAGGTATCTCCTATACTAATAGAGCCATATGCTCACCGGTTTGCCACATGATGTAGGCCTATGGACTGAACAAGAAACCACCAAAAATTTTAACCAGTCATCGTTCTCACAACACTGAGGACCAGTCATTCGAAATGACTTCTCCATGCATTTTATGCATTGGTAAAAGCACTATGATGAAAAGTGTGATATGTTTTCAGGTATCTCCTATACTAATAGAGCCACATGCTCACCGGTTTGTCACATGATGTAGGCCTATGGACTGAACAAGAAACCACCAAAAATTTTAACCAGTCATCGTTCTCACAACACTGAGGACCAGTCATTCGAAATGACTTCTCCATGCATTTTATGCATTGGTAAAAGCACTATGATGAAAAGTGTGATATGTTTTCAGGTATCTCCTATACTAATAGAGCCACATGCTCACCGGTTTGCCACATGATGTAGGCCTATGGACTGAACAAGAAACCACCAAAAATTTTAACCAGTCATCGTTCTCACAACACTGAGGACCAGTCATTCGAAATGACTTCTCCATGCATTTTATGCATTGGTAAAAGCACTATGATGAAAAGTGTGATATGTTTTCAGGTATCTCCTATACTAATAGAGCCACATGCTCACCGGTTTGTCACATGATGTAGGCCTATGGACTGAACAAGAAACCACCAAAAATTTTAACCAGTCATCGTTCTCACAACACTGAGGACCAGTCATTCGAAATGACTTCTCCATGCATTTTATGCATTGGTAAAAGCACTATGATGAAAAGTGTGATATGTTTTCAGGTATCTCCTATACTAATAGAGCCATATGCTCACCGGTTTGCCATATGATGTAGGCCTATGGACTGAACAAGAAACCACCAAAAATTTTAACCAGTCATCGTTCTCACAACACTGAGGACCAGTCATTCGAAATGACTTCTCCATGCATTTTATGCATTGGTAAAAGCACTATGATGAAAAGTGTGATATGTTTTCAGGTATCTCCTATACTAATAGAGCCACATGCTCACCGGTTTGCCACATGATGTAGGCCTATGGACTGAACAAGAAACCACCAAAAATTTTAACCAGTCATCGTTCTCACAACACTGAGGACCAGTCATTCGAAATGACTTCTCCATGCATTTTATGCATTGGTAAAAGCACTATGATGAAAAGTGTGATATGTTTTCAGGTATCTCCTATACTAATAGAGCCACATGCTCACCGGTTTGCCACATGATGTAGGCCTATGGACTGAACAAGAAACCACCAAAAATTTTAACCAGTCATCGTTCTCACAACTCTGAGGACCAGTCATTCGAAATGACTTCTCCATGCATTTTATGCATTGGTAAAAGCACTATGATGAAAAGTGTAATATGTTTTCAGGTATCTCCTATACTAATAGAGCCACATGCTCACCGGTTTGCCACATGATGTAGGCCTATGGACTGAACAAGAAACCACCAAAAATTTTAACCAGTCATCGTTCTCACAACACTGAGGACCAGTCATCCGAAATGACTTCTCCATGCATTTTATGCATTGGTAAAAGCACTATGATGAAAAGTGTGATATGTTTTCAGGTATCTCCTATACTAATAGAGCCACATGCTCACCGGTTTGCCACATGATGTAGGCCTATGGACTGAACAAGAAACCACCAAAAATTTTAACCAGTCATCGTTCTCAGAACACTGAGGACCAGTCATTCGAAATGACTTCTCCATGCATTTTATGCATTGGTAAAAGCACTATGATGAAAAGTGTGATATGTTTTCAGGTATCTCCTATACTAATAGAGCCACATGCTCACCGGTTTGCCACATGATGTAGGCCTATGGACTGAACAAGAAACCACCAAAAATTTTAACCAGTCATCGTTCTCAGAACACTGAGGACCAGTCATTCGAAATGACTTCTCCATGCATTTTATGCATTGGTAAAAGCACTATGATGAAAAGTGTGATATGTTTTCAGGTATCTCCTATACTAATAGAGCCACATGCTCACCGGTTTGCCACATGATGTAGGCCTATGGACTGAACAAGAAACCACCAAAAATTTTAACCAGTCATCGTTCTCACAACACTGAGGACCAGTCATTCGAAATGACTTCTCCATGCATTTTATGCATTGGTAAAAGCACTATGATGAAAAGTGTGATATGTTTTCAGGTATCTCCTATACTAATAGAGCCACATGCTCACCGGTTTGCCACATGATGTAGGCCTATGGACTGAACAAGAAACCACCAAAAATTTTAACCAGTCATCGTTCTCACAACACTGAGGACCAGTCATTCGAAATGACTTCTCCATGCATTTTATGCATTGGTAAAAGCACTATGATGAAAAGTGTGATATGTTTTCAGGTATCTCCTATACTAATAGAGCCACATGCTCACCGGTTTGCCACATGATGTAGGCCTATGGACTGAACAAGAAACCACCAAAAATTTTAACCAGTCATTGTTCTCACAACACTGAGGACCAGTCATTCGAAATGACTTCTCCATGCATTTTATGCATTGGTAAAAGCACTATGATGAAAAGTGTGATATGTTTTCAGGTATCTCCTATACTAATAGAGCCACATGCTCACCGGTTTGCCACATGATGTAGGCCTATGGACTGAACAAGAAACCACCAAAAATTTTAACCAGTCATCGTTCTCACAACACTGAGGACCAGTCATTCAAAATGACTTCTCCATGCATTTTATGCATTGGTAAAAGCACTATGATGAAAAGTGTGATATGTTTTCAGGTATCTCCTATACTAATAGAGCCACATGCTCACTGGTTTGCCACATGATGTAGGCCTATGGACTGAACAAGAAACCACCAAAAATTTTAACCAGTCATCGTTCTCACAACACTGAGGACCAGTCATTCTAAATGACTTCTCCATGCATTTTATGCATTGGTAAAAGCACTATGATGAAAAGTGTGATATGTTTTCAGGTATCTCCTATACTAATAGAGCCACATGCTCACCGGTTTGCCACATGATGTAGGCCTATGGACTGAACAAGAAACCACCAAAAATTTTAACCTGTCATCGTTCTCACAACACTGAGGACCAGTCATTCGAAATGACTTCTCCATGCATTTTATGCATTGGTAAAAGCACTATAATGAAAAGTGTGATATGTTTTCAGGTATCTCCTATACTAATAGAGCCACATGCTCACCGGTTTGCCACATGATGTAGGCCTATGGACTGAACAAGAAACCACCAAAAATTTTAACCAGTCATCGTTCTCACAACACTGAGGACCAGTCATTCGAAATGACTTCTCCATGCATTTTATGCATTGGTAAAAGCACTATGATGAAAAGTGTGATATGTTTTCAGGTATCTCCTATACTAATAGAGCCACATGCTCACCGGTTTGCCACATGATGTAGGCCTATGGACTGAACAAGAAACCACCAAAAATTTTAACCAGTCATCGTCCTCACAACACTGAGGACCAGTCATTCGAAATGACTTCTCCATGCATTTTATGCATTGGTAAAAGCACTATGATGAAAAGTGTGATATGTTTTTAGGTATCTCCTATACTAATAGAGCCACATGCTCACCGGTTTGCCACATGATGTAGGCCTATGGACTGAACAAGAAACCACCAAAAATTTTAACCAGTCATCGTTCTCACAACACTGAGGACCAGTCATTCGAAATGACTTCTCCATGCATTTTATGCATTGGTAAAAGCACTATGATGAAAAGTGTGATATGTTTTCAGGTATCTCCTATACTAATAGAGCCACATGCTCACCGGTTTGCCACATGATGTAGGCCTATGGACTGAACAAGAAACCACCAAAAATTTTAACCAGTCATCGTTCTCACAACACTGAGGACCAGTCATTCGAAATGACTTCTCCATGCATTTTATGCATTGGTAAAAGCACTATGATGAAAAGTGTGATATGTTTTCAGGTATCTCCTATACTAATAGAGCCACATGCTCACCGGTTTGCCACATGATGTAGGCCTATGGACTGAACAAGAAACCACCAAAAATTTTAACCAGTCATCGTTCTCACAACTCTGAGGACCAGTCATTCGAAATGACTTCTCCATGCATTTTATGCATTGGTAAAAGCACTATGATGAAAAGTGTAATATGTTTTCAGGTATCTCCTATACCAATAGAGCCACATGCTCACCGGTTTGCCACATGATGTAGGCCTATGGACTGAACAAGAAACCACCAAAAATTTTAACCAGTCATCGTTCTCACAACACTGAGGACCAGTCATTCGAAATGACTTCTCCATGCATTTTATGCATTGGTAAAAGCACTATGATGAAAAGTGTGATATGTTTTCAGGTATCTCCTATACTAATAGAGCCATATGCTCACCGGTTTGCCACATGATGTAGGCCTATGGACTGAACAAGAAACCACCAAAAATTTTAACCAGTCATCGTTCTCACAACACTGAGGACCAGTCATTCGAAATGACTTCTCCATGCATTTTATGCATTGGTAAAAGCACTATGATGAAAAGTGTGATATGTTTTCAGGTATCTCCTATACTAATAGAGCCACATGCTCACCGGTTTGCCACATGATGTAGGCCTATGGACTGAACAAGAAACCACCAAAAATTTTAACCAGTCATTGTTCTCACAACACTGAGGACCAGTCATTCGAAATGACTTCTCCATGCATTTTATGCATTGGTAAAAGCACTATGATGAAAAGTGTGATATGTTTTCAGGTATCTCCTATACTAATAGAGCCACATGCTCACCGGTTTGCCACATGATGTAGGCCTATGGACTGAACAAGAAACCACCAAAAATTTTAACCAGTCATCGTTCTCACAACACTGAGGACCAGTCATTCGAAATGACTTCTCCATGCATTTTATGCATTGGTAAAAGCACTATGATGAAAAGTGTGATATGTTTTCAGGTATCTCCTATACTAATAGAGCCACATGCTCACCGGTTTGTCACATGATGTAGGCCTATGGACTGAACAAGAAACCACCAAAAATTTTAACCAGTCATCGTTCTCACAACACTGAGGACCAGTCATTCGAAATGACTTCTCCATGCATTTTATGCATTGGTAAAAGCACTATGATGAAAAGTGTGATATGTTTTCAGGTATCTCCTATACTAATAGAGCCACATGCTCACCGGTTTGCCACATGATGTAGGCCTATGGACTGAACAAGAAACCACCAAAAATTTTAACCAGTCATCGTTCTCACAACACTGAGGACCAGTCATTCGAAATGACTTCTCCATGCATTTTATGCATTGGTAAAAGCACTATGATGAAAAGTGTGATATGTTTTCAGGTATCTCCTATACTAATAGAGCCACATGCTCACCGGTTTGCCACATGATGTAGGCCTATGGACTGAACAAGAAACCACCAAAAATTTTAACCAGTCATCGTTCTCACAACTCTGAGGACCAGTCATTCGAAATGACTTCTCCATGCATTTTATGCATTGGTAAAAGCACTATGATGAAAAGTGTAATATGTTTTCAGGTATCTCCTATACTAATAGAGCCACATGCTCACCGGTTTGCCACATGATGTAGGCCTATGGACTGAACAAGAAACCACCAAAAATTTTAACCAGTCATCGTTCTCACAATACTGAGGACCAGTCATTCGAAATGACTTCTCCATGCATTTTATGCATTGGTAAAAGCACTATGATGAAAAGTGTGATATGTTTTCAGGTATCTCCTATACTAATAGAGCCATATGCTCACCGGTTTGCCACATGATGTAGGCCTATGGACTGAACAAGAAACCACCAAAAATTTTAACCAGTCATCGTTCTCACAACACTGAGGACCAGTCATTCGAAATGACTTCTCCATGCATTTTATGCATTGGTAAAAGCACTATGATGAAAAGTGTGATATGTTTTCAGGTATCTCCTATACTAATAGAGCCACATGCTCACCGGTTTGCCACATGATGTAGGCCTATGGACTGAACAAGAAACCACCAAAAATTTTAACCAGTCATTGTTCTCACAACACTGAGGACCAGTCATTCGAAATGACTTCTCCATGCATTTTATGCATTGGTAAAAGCACTATGATGAAAAGTGTGATATGTTTTCAGGTATCTCCTATACTAATAGAGCCACATGCTCACCGGTTTGCCACATGATGTAGGCCTATGGACTGAACAAGAAACCACCAAAAATTTTAACCAGTCATCGTTCTCACAACACTGAGGACCAGTCATTCGAAATGACTTCTCCATGCATTTTATGCATTGGTAAAAGCACTATGATGAAAAGTGTGATATGTTTTCAGGTATCTCCTATACTAATAGAGCCATATGCTCACCGGTTTGCCATATGATGTAGGCCTATGGACTGAACAAGAAACCACCAAAAATTTTAACCAGTCATCGTTCTCACAACACTGAGGACCAGTCATTCGAAATGACTTCTCCATGCATTTTATGCATTGGTAAAAGCACTATGATGAAAAGTGTGATATGTTTTCAGGTATCTCCTATACTAATAGAGCCACATGCTCACCGGTTTGCCACATGATGTAGGCCTATGGACTGAACAAGAAACCACCAAAAATTTTAACCAGTCATCGTTCTCACAACACTGAGGACCAGTCATTCAAAATGACTTCTCCATGCATTTTATGCATTGGTAAAAGCACTATGATGAAAAGTGTGATATGTTTTCAGGTATCTCCTATACTAATAGAGCCACATGCTCACTGGTTTGCCACATGATGTAGGCCTATGGACTGAACAAGAAACCACCAAAAATTTTAACCAGTCATCGTTCTCACAACACTGAGGACCAGTCATTCGAAATGACTTCTCCATGCATTTTATGCATTGGTAAAAGCACTATGATGAAAAGTGTGATATGTTTTCAGGTATCTCCTATACTAATAGAGCCACATGCTCACCGGTTTGCCACATGATGTAGGCCTATGGACTGAACAAGAAACCACCAAAAATTTTAACCAGTCATCGTTCTCACAACACTGAGGACCAGTCATTCGAAATGACTTCTCCATGCATTTTATGCATTGGTAAAAGCACTATGATGAAAAGTGTGATATGTTTTCAGGTATCTCCTATACTAATAGAGCCACATGCTCACCGGTTTGCCACATGATGTAGGCCTATGGACTGAACAAGAAACCACCAAAAATTTTAACCAGTCATCGTTCTCACAACACTGAGGACCAGTCATTCGAAATGACTTCTCCATGCATTTTATGCATTGGTAAAAGCACTATGATGAAAAGTGTGATATGTTTTCAGGTATCTCCTATACTAATAGAGCCACATGCTCACCGGTTTGCCACATGATGTAGGCCTATGGACTGAACAAGAAACCACCAAAAATTTTAACCAGTCATCGTCCTCACAACACTGAGGACCAGTCATTCGAAATGACTTCTCCATGCATTTTATGCATTGGTAAAAGCACTATGATGAAAAGTGTGATGTTTTTAGGTATCTCCTATACTAATAGAGCCACATGCTCACCGGTTTGCCACATGATGTAGGCCTATGGACTGAACAAGAAACCACCAAAAATTTTAACCAGTCATCGTTCTCACAACACTGAGGACCAGTCATTCGAAATGACTTCTCCATGCATTTTATGCATTGGTAAAAGCACTATGATGAAAAGTGTGATATGTTTTCAGGTATCTCCTATACTAATAGAGCCACATGCTCACCGGTTTGCCACATGATGTAGGCCTATGGACTGAACAAGAAACCACCAAAAATTTTAACCAGTCATCGTTCTCACAACACTGAGGACCAGTCATTCGAAATGACTTCTCCATGCATTTTATGCATTGGTAAAAGCACTATGATGAAAAGTGTGATATGTTTTCAGGTATCTCCTATACTAATAGAGCCACATGCTCACCGGTTTGCCACATGATGTAGGCCTATGGACTGAACAAGAAACCACCAAAAATTTTAACCAGTCATCGTTCTCACAACTCTGAGGACCAGTCATTCGAAATGACTTCTCCATGCATTTTATGCATTGGTAAAAGCACTATGATGAAAAGTGTAATATGTTTTCAGGTATCTCCTATACTAATAGAGCCACATGCTCACCGGTTTGCCACATGATGTAGGCCTATGGACTGAACAAGAAACCACCAAAAATTTTAACCAGTCATCGTTCTCAGAACACTGAGGACCAGTCATTCGAAATGACTTCTCCATGCATTTTATGCATTGGTAAAAGCACTATGATGAAAAGTGTGATATGTTTTCAGGTATCTCCTATACTAATAGAGCCACATGCTCACCGGTTTGCCACATGATGTAGGCCTATGGACTGAACAAGAAACCACCAAAAATTTTAACCAGTCATCGTTCTCACAACACTGAGGACCAGTCATTCGAAATGACTTCTCCATGCATTTTATGCATTGGTAAAAGCACTATGATGAAAAGTGTGATATGTTTTCAGGTATCTCCTATACTAATAGAGCCACATGCTCACCGGTTTGCCACATGATGTAGGCCTATGGACTGAACAAGAAACCACCAAAAATTTTAACCAGTCATCGTTCTCACAACACTGAGGACCAGTCATTCGAAATGACTTCTCCATGCATTTTATGCATTGGTAAAAGCACTATGATGAAAAGTGTGATATGTTTTCAGGTATCTCCTATACTAATAGAGCCACATGCTCACCGGTTTGCCACATGATGTAGGCCTATGGACTGAACAAGAAACCACCAAAAATTTTAACCAGTCATCGTCCTCACAACACTGAGGACCAGTCATTCGAAATGACTTCTCCATGCATTTTATGCATTGGTAAAAGCACTATGATGAAAAGTGTGATATGTTTTCAGGTATCTCCTATACTAATAGAGCCACATGCTCACCGGTTTGCCACATGATGTAGGCCTATGGACTGAACAAGAAACCACCAAAAATTTTAACCAGTCATCGTTCTCACAACACTGAGGACCAGTCATTCGAAATGACTTCTCCATGCATTTTATGCATTGGTAAAAGCACTATGATGAAAAGTGTGATATGTTTTCAGGTATCTCCTATACTAATAGAGCCACATGCTCACCGGTTTGCCACATGATGTAGGCCTATGGACTGAACAAGAAACCACCAAAAATTTTAACCAGTCATCGTTCTCACAACACTGAGGACCAGTCATTCGAAATGACTTCTCCATGCATTTTATGCATTGGTAAAAGCACTATGATGAAAAGTGTGATATGTTTTCAGGTATCTCCTATACTAATAGAGCCACATGCTCACCGGTTTGCCACATGATGTAGGCCTATGGACTGAACAAGAAACCACCAAAAATTTTAACCAGTCATCGTTCTCACAACACTGAGGACCAGTCATTCGAAATGACTTCTCCATGCATTTTATGCATTGGTAAAAGCACTATGATGAAAAGTGTAATATGTTTTCAGGTATCTCCTATACTAATAGAGCCACATGCTCACCGGTTTGCCACATGATGTAGGCCTATGGACTGAACAAGAAACCACCAAAAATTTTAACCAGTCATCGTTCTCACAACACTGAGGACCAGTCATTCGAAATGACTTCTCCATGCATTTTATGCATTGGTAAAAGCACTATGATGAAAAGTGTGATATGTTTTCAGGTATCTCCTATACTAATAGAGCCACATGCTCACCGGTTTGCCACATGATGTAGGCCTATGGACTGAACAAGAAACCACCAAAAATTTTAACCAGTCATCGTTCTCACAACACTGAGGACCAGTCATTCGAAATGACTTCTCCATGCATTTTATGCATTGGTAAAAGCACTATGATGAAAAGTGTGATATGTTTTCAGGTATCTCCTATACTAATAGAGCCACATGCTCACCGGTTTGCCACATGATGTAGGCCTATGGACTGAACAAGAAACCACCAAAAATTTTAACCAGTCATCGTTCTCACAACACTGAGGACCAGTCATTCGAAATGACTTCTCCATGCATTTTATGCATTGGTAAAAGCACTATGATGAAAAGTGTGATATGTTTTCAGGTATCTCCTATACTAATAGAGCCACATGCTCACCGGTTTGCCACATGATGTAGGCCTATGGACTGAACAAGAAACCACCAAAAATTTTAACCAGTCATCGTTCTCACAACACTGAGGACCAGTCATTCGAAATGACTTCTCCATGCATTTTATGCATTGGTAAAAGCACTATGATGAAAAGTGTGATATGTTTTCAGGTATCTCCTAAACTAATAGAGCCACATGCTCACCGGTTTGCCACATGATGTAGGCCTATGGACTGAACAAGAAACCACCAAAAATTTTAACCAGTCATCGTTCTCACAACACTGAGGACCAGTCATTCGAAATGACTTCTCCATGCATTTTATGCATTGGTAAAAGCACTATGATGAAAAGTGTGATATGTTTTCAGGTATCTCCTATACTAATAGAGCCACATGCTCACCGGTTTGCCACAGGATGTAGGCCTATGGACTGAACAAGAAACCACCAAAAATTTTAACCAGTCATCGTTCTCACAACACTGAGGACCAGTCATTCGAAATGACTTCTCCATGCATTTTATGCATTGGTAAAAGCACTATGATGAAAAGTGTAATATGTTTTCAGGTATCTCCTATACTAATAGAGCCACATGCTCACCGGTTTGCCACATGATGTAGGCCTATGGACTGAACAAGAAACCACCAAAAATTTTAACCAGTCATCGTTCTCACAACACTGAGGACCAGTCATTCGAAATGACTTCTCCATGCATTTTATGCATTGGTAAAAGCACTATGATGAAAAGTGTAATATGTTTTCAGGTATCTCCTATACTAATAGAGCCACATGCTCACCGGTTTGCCACATGATGTAGGCCTATGGACTGAACAAGAAACCACCAAAAATTTTAACCAGTCATCGTTCTCACAACACTGAGGACCAGTCATTCGAAATGACTTCTCCATGCATTTTATGCATTGGTAAAAGCACTATGATGAAAAGTGTGATATGTTTTCAGGTATCTCCTATACTAATAGAGCCACATGCTCACCGGTTTGCCACATGATGTAGGCCTATGGACTGAACAAGAAACCACCAAAAATTTTAACCAGTCATCGTTCTCACAACACTGAGGACCAGTCATTCGAAATGACTTCTCCATGCATTTTATGCATTGGTAAAAGCACTATGATGAAAAGTGTGATATGTTTTCAGGTATCTCCTATACTAATAGAGCCACATGCTCACCGGTTTGCCACATGATGTAGGCCTATGGACTGAACAAGAAACCACCAAAAATTTTAACCAGTCATCGTTCTCACAACACTGAGGACCAGTCATTCGAAATGACTTCTCCATGCATTTTATGCATTGGTAAAAGCACTATGATGAAAAGTGTGATATGTTTTCAGGTATCTCCTATACTAATAGAGCCACATGCTCACCGGTTTGCCACATGATGTAGGCCTATGGACTGAACAAGAAACCACCAAAAATTTTAACCAGTCATCGTTCTCACAACACTGAGGACCAGTCATTCGAAATGACTTCTCCATGCATTTTATGCATTGGTAAAAGCACTATGATGAAAAGTGTGATATGTTTTCAGGTATCTCCTAAACTAATAGAGCCACATGCTCACCGGTTTGCCACATGATGTAGGCCTATGGACTGAACAAGAAACCACCAAAAATTTTAACCAGTCATCGTTCTCACAACACTGAGGACCAGTCATTCGAAATGACTTCTCCATGCATTTTATGCATTGGTAAAAGCACTATGATGAAAAGTGTGATATGTTTTCAGGTATCTCCTATACTAATAGAGCCACATGCTCACCGGTTTGCCACAGGATGTAGGCCTATGGACTGAACAAGAAACCACCAAAAATTTTAACCAGTCATCGTTCTCACAACACTGAGGACCAGTCATTCGAAATGACTTCTCCATGCATTTTATGCATTGGTAAAAGCACTATGATGAAAAGTGTAATGTGTTTTCAGGTATCTCCTATACTAATAGAGCCACATGCTCACCGGTTTGCCACATGATGTAGGCCTATGGACTGAACAAGAAACCACCAAAAATTTTAACCAGTCATCGTTCTCACAACACTGAGGACCAGTCATCCGAAATGACTTCTCCATGCATGTTATGCATTGGTAAAAGCACTATGATGAAAAGTGTGATATGTTTTCAAGTATCTCCTATACTAATAGAGCCACATGCTCACCGGTTTGCCACATGCTGTAGGCCTATGGACTGAACAAGAAACCACCAAAAATTTTAACCAGTCATCGTTCTCACAACACTGAGGACCAGTCATTCGAAATGACTTCTCCATGCATTTTATGCATTGGTAAAAGCACTATGATGAAAAGTGTGATATGTTTTCAGGTATCTCCTATACTAATAGAGCCACATGCTCACCGGTTTGCCACATGCTGTAGGCCTATGGACTGAACAAGAAACCACCAAAAATTTTAACCAGTCATCGTTCTCACAACACTGAGGACCAGTCATTCGAAATGACTTCTCCATGCATTTTATGCATTGGTAAAAGCACTATGATGAAAAGTGTGATATGTTTTCAGGTATCTCCTATACTAATAGAGCCACATGCTCACCGGTTTGCCACATGATGTAGGCCTATGGACTGAACAAGAAACCACCAAAAATTTTAACCAGTCATCGTTCTCACAACACTGAGGACCAGTCATTCGAAATGACCTCTCCATGCATTTTATGCATTGGTAAAAGCACTATGATGAAAAGTGTGATATGTTTTCAGGTATCTCCTATACTAATAGAGCCACATGCTCACCGGTTTGCCACATGATGTAGGCCTATGGACTGAACAAGAAACCACCAAAAATTTTAACCAGTCATCGTTCTCACAACACTGAGGACCAGTCATTCGAAATGACCTCTCCATGCATTTTATGCATTGGTAAAAGCACTATGATGAAAAGTGTGATATGTTTTTAGGTATTTCCTATACTAATAGAGCCACATGCTCACCGGTTTGCCACATGATGTAGGCCTATGGACTGAACAAGAAACCACCAAAAATTTTAACCAGTCATCGTTCTCACAACACTAAGGACCAGTCATTCGAAATGACTTCTCCATGCATTTTATGCATTGGTAAAAGCACTATGATGAAAAGTGTGATATGTTTTCAGGTATCTCCTATACTAATAGAGCCACATGCTCACCGGTTTGCCACATGATGTAGGCCTATGGACTGAACAAGAAACCACCAAAAATTTTAACCAGTCATCGTTCTCACAACACTGAGGACCAGTCATTCGAAATGACTTCTCCATGCATTTTATGCATTGGTAAAAGCACTATGATGAAAAGTGTGATATGTTTTCCGGTATCTCCTATACTAATAGAGCCACATGCTCACCGGTTTGCCACATGATGTAGGCCTATGGACTGAACAAGAAACCACCAAAAATTTTAACCAGTCATCGTTCTCACAACACTGAGGACCAGTCATTCGAAATGACTTCTCCATGCATTTTATGCATTGGTAAAAGCACTATGATGAAAAGTGTGATATGTTTTCAGGTATCTCCTATACTAATAGAGCCACATGCTCACCGGTTTGCCACATGATGTAGGCCTATGGACTGAACAAGAAACCACCAAAAATTTTAACCAGTCATCGTTCTCACAACACTGAGGACCAGTCATTCGAAATGACTTCTCCATGCATTTTATGCATTGGTAAAAGTACTATGATGAAAAGTGTGATATGTTTTCAGGTATCTCCTATACTAATAGAGCCACATGCTCACCGGTTTGCCACATGATGTAGGCCTATGGACTGAACAAGAAACCACCAAAAATTTTAACCAGTCATCGTTCTCACAACACTGAGGACCAGTCATTCGAAATGACTTCTCCATGCATTTTATGCATTGGTAAAAGCACTATGATGAAAAGTGTGATATGTTTTCAGGTATCTCCTATACTAATAGAGCCACATGCTCACCGGTTTGCCACATGATGTAGGCCTATGGACTGAACAAGAAACCACCAAAAATTTTAACCAGTCATCGTTCTCACAACACTGAGGACCAGTCATTCGAAATGACTTCTCCATGCATTTTATGCATTGGTAAAAGTACTATGATGAAAAGTGTGATATGTTTTCAGGTATCTCCTATACTAATAGAGCCACATGCTCACCGGTTTGCCACATGATGTAGGCCTATGGACTGAACAAGAAACCACCAAAAATTTTAACCAGTCATCGTTCTCACAACACTGAGGACCAGTCATTCGAAATGACTTCTCCATGCATTTTATGCATTGGTAAAAGCACTATGATGAAAAGTGTGATATGTTTTCAGGTATCTCCTATACTAATAGAGCCACATGCTCACCGGTTTGCCACATGATGTAGGCCTATGGACTGAACAAGAAACCACCAAAAATTTTAACCAGTCATCGTCCTCACAACACTGAGGACCAGTCATTCGAAATGACTTCTCCATGCATTTTATGCATTGGTAAAAGCACTATGATGAAAAGTGTGATATGTTTTTAGGTATCTCCTATACTAATAGAGCCACATGCTCACCGGTTTGCCACATGATGTAGGCCTATGGACTGAACAAGAAACCACCAAAAATTTTAACCAGTCATCGTTCTCACAACACTGAGGACCAGTCATTCGAAATGACTTCTCCATGCATTTTATGCATTGGTAAAAGCACTATGATGAAAAGTGTGATATGTTTTCAGGTATCTCCTATACTAATAGAGCCACATGCTCACCGGTTTGCCACATGATGTAGGCCTATGGACTGAACAAGAAACCACCAAAAATTTTAACCAGTCATCGTTCTCACAACACTGAGGACCAGTCATTCGAAATGACTTCTCCATGCATTTTATGCATTGGTAAAAGCACTATGATGAAAAGTGTGATATGTTTTCAGGTATCTCCTATACTAATAGAGCCACATGCTCACCGGTTTGCCACATGATGTAGGCCTATGGACTGAACAAGAAACCACCAAAAATTTTAACCAGTCATCGTTCTCACAACTCTGAGGACCAGTCATTCGAAATGACTTCTCCATGCATTTTATGCATTGGTAAAAGCACTATGATGAAAAGTGTAATATGTTTTCAGGTATCTCCTATACTAATAGAGCCACATGCTCACCGGTTTGCCACATGATGTAGGCCTATGGACTGAACAAGAAACCACCAAAAATTTTAACCAGTCATCGTTCTCACAACACTGAGGACCAGTCATTCGAAATGACTTCTCCATGCATTTTATGCATTGGTAAAAGCACTATGATGAAAAGTGTGATATGTTTTCAGGTATCTCCTATACTAATAGAGCCATATGCTCACCGGTTTGCCACATGATGTAGGCCTATGGACTGAACAAGAAACCACCAAAAATTTTAACCAGTCATCGTTCTCACAACACTGAGGACCAGTCATTCGAAATGACTTCTCCATGCATTTTATGCATTGGTAAAAGCACTATGATGAAAAGTGTGATATGTTTTCAGGTATCTCCTATACTAATAGAGCCACATGCTCACCGGTTTGCCACATGATGTAGGCCTATGGACTGAACAAGAAACCACCAAAAATTTTAACCAGTCATTGTTCTCACAACACTGAGGACCAGTCATTCGAAATGACTTCTCCATGCATTTTATGCATTGGTAAAAGCACTATGATGAAAAGTGTGATATGTTTTCAGGTATCTCCTATACTAATAGAGCCACATGCTCACCGGTTTGCCACATGATGTAGGCCTATGGACTGAACAAGAAACCACCAAAAATTTTAACCAGTCATCGTTCTCACAACACTGAGGACCAGTCATTCGAAATGACTTCTCCATGCATTTTATGCATTGGTAAAAGCACTATGATGAAAAGTGTGATATGTTTTCAGGTATCTCCTATACTAATAGAGCCACATGCTCACCGGTTTGTCACATGATGTAGGCCTATGGACTGAACAAGAAACCACCAAAAATTTTAACCAGTCATCGTTCTCACAACACTGAGGACCAGTCATTCGAAATGACTTCTCCATGCATTTTATGCATTGGTAAAAGCACTATGATGAAAAGTGTGATATGTTTTCAGGTATCTCCTATACTAATAGAGCCACATGCTCACCGGTTTGCCACATGATGTAGGCCTATGGACTGAACAAGAAACCACCAAAAATTTTAACCAGTCATCGTTCTCACAACACTGAGGACCAGTCATTCGAAATGACTTCTCCATGCATTTTATGCATTGGTAAAAGCACTATGATGAAAAGTGTGATATGTTTTCAGGTATCTCCTATACTAATAGAGCCACATGCTCACCGGTTTGCCACATGATGTAGGCCTATGGACTGAACAAGAAACCACCAAAAATTTTAACCAGTCATCGTTCTCACAACTCTGAGGACCAGTCATTCGAAATGACTTCTCCATGCATTTTATGCATTGGTAAAAGCACTATGATGAAAAGTGTAATATGTTTTCAGGTATCTCCTATACTAATAGAGCCACATGCTCACCGGTTTGCCACATGATGTAGGCCTATGGACTGAACAAGAAACCACCAAAAATTTTAACCAGTCATCGTTCTCACAATACTGAGGACCAGTCATTCGAAATGACTTCTCCATGCATTTTATGCATTGGTAAAAGCACTATGATGAAAAGTGTGATATGTTTTCAGGTATCTCCTATACTAATAGAGCCATATGCTCACCGGTTTGCCACATGATGTAGGCCTATGGACTGAACAAGAAACCACCAAAAATTTTAACCAGTCATCGTTCTCACAACACTGAGGACCAGTCATTCGAAATGACTTCTCCATGCATTTTATGCATTGGTAAAAGCACTATGATGAAAAGTGTGATATGTTTTCAGGTATCTCCTATACTAATAGAGCCACATGCTCACCGGTTTGCCACATGATGTAGGCCTATGGACTGAACAAGAAACCACCAAAAATTTTAACCAGTCATTGTTCTCACAACACTGAGGACCAGTCATTCGAAATGACTTCTCCATGCATTTTATGCATTGGTAAAAGCACTATGATGAAAAGTGTGATATGTTTTCAGGTATCTCCTATACTAATAGAGCCACATGCTCACCGGTTTGCCACATGATGTAGGCCTATGGACTGAACAAGAAACCACCAAAAATTTTAACCAGTCATCGTTCTCACAACACTGAGGACCAGTCATTCGAAATGACTTCTCCATGCATTTTATGCATTGGTAAAAGCACTATGATGAAAAGTGTGATATGTTTTCAGGTATCTCCTATACTAATAGAGCCATATGCTCACCGGTTTGCCACATGATGTAGGCCTATGGACTGAACAAGAAACCACCAAAAATTTTAACCAGTCATCGTTCTCACAACACTGAGGACCAGTCATTCGAAATGACTTCTCCATGCATTTTATGCATTGGTAAAAGCACTATGATGAAAAGTGTGATATGTTTTCAGGTATCTCCTATACTAATAGAGCCACATGCTCACCGGTTTGCCACATGATGTAGGCCTATGGACTGAACAAGAAACCACCAAAAATTTTAACCAGTCATTGTTCTCACAACACTGAGGACCAGTCATTCGAAATGACTTCTCCATGCATTTTATGCATTGGTAAAAGCACTATGATGAAAAGTGTGATATGTTTTCAGGTATCTCCTATACTAATAGAGCCACATGCTCACCGGTTTGCCACATGATGTAGGCCTATGGACTGAACAAGAAACCACCAAAAATTTTAACCAGTCATCGTTCTCACAACACTGAGGACCAGTCATTCGAAATGACTTCTCCATGCATTTTATGCATTGGTAAAAGCACTATGATGAAAAGTGTGATATGTTTTCAGGTATCTCCTATACTAATAGAGCCACATGCTCACCGGTTTGTCACATGATGTAGGCCTATGGACTGAACAAGAAACCACCAAAAATTTTAACCAGTCATCGTTCTCACAACACTGAGGACCAGTCATTCGAAATGACTTCTCCATGCATTTTATGCATTGGTAAAAGCACTATGATGAAAAGTGTGATATGTTTTCAGGTATCTCCTATACTAATAGAGCCACATGCTCACCGGTTTGCCACATGATGTAGGCCTATGGACTGAACAAGAAACCACCAAAAATTTTAACCAGTCATCGTTCTCACAACACTGAGGACCAGTCATTCGAAATGACTTCTCCATGCATTTTATGCATTGGTAAAAGCACTATGATGAAAAGTGTGATATGTTTTCAGGTATCTCCTATACTAATAGAGCCACATGCTCACCGGTTTGCCACATGATGTAGGCCTATGGACTGAACAAGAAACCACCAAAAATTTTAACCAGTCATCGTTCTCACAACTCTGAGGACCAGTCATTCGAAATGACTTCTCCATGCATTTTATGCATTGGTAAAAGCACTATGATGAAAAGTGTAATATGTTTTCAGGTATCTCCTATACTAATAGAGCCACATGCTCACCGGTTTGCCACATGATGTAGGCCTATGGACTGAACAAGAAACCACCAAAAATTTTAACCAGTC